>NC_079444.1:34809264-34821764 GCF_903798145.1 Danio aesculapii
TGACTAATTTAATGTATATGCGCAAATATAATATTGTATAGCTTCCTATTAAAACTATGAATTTAAAAGGGAGATTTGCGAGGGGTGTACCTATATTTGCTGAGCACTGTACATCTCATATGACACAAACAATAGTCATTTTACACATAAAATACATGAAGAACACAAGAAGATAAAGTTGGTTTTATATTCGCACATACTTTCAGTGATAACTTGTGACAGTCCATATATTGTTTACCACGCTATATATTGAATATTGGGTCAGAAATCACATGCAAGTATGACTTCAAACACAACATAGTAGCACAACGTAGTACTTTGATAGTCTATATTTTAGAATTTGCAAACAATACTTTACGCTAATTATATTAAGAAGGTGAAAGTCTGATTGTGGGAATTTAAAACCAACTTTACCCCAATGAAAAACACACCAACTCATAATGACTTCAAAGCAAACTCATATCTGCAGTACAGCATTAACACAAACAAACTTCACTTGCCCTTCAGATGATTGTGTTTATCAAACACACACACACACTTTAAACACACTTCTAAAAGCTAAAAAAAAGAGATATAATGAGCAAAATGTACTCACTTGTCGTCAGAATGAAGGCTGGGAGGGCATTTGATAGCCAGCCATGTTTTCCACTGCATGTGTCGTACTTTGTACACCTGTCCGAAGCCGCCGGAGCCAATCTTTTCCCAACTCCCAAACTCAGAAGCGTCAAAAGTTTTCAGAAGCCCCATAATCCCTGGGGAATTCTCTGGGACGTCCATTTTCCAAGCTCTGAAGTAAGATCCTGTATAGTTCTGGTTACATAAATTTAATAAATTTATGACATAAATTTAAACAAAAAAGTTTGTGTGTGAAAGATTAGCAGGTTGTGAACTGCTGTTCCTTGTTTTTTTCCTCCCTTGTCTGTACAGAGAGCTTGTGTCTGTCTGGCTCTACCCCTCAGCTCAGGTAAAAGGGAGGAGGAGCCAAATGACATAACTTCCTGTGCCAAGAACACACCTACACACACACAGACAAAAAAGTAGCAGAATCAATTGCCTAATCTAGTCCTGACGACACATATGTCTGTTTATTTGCTAAAGGGCATTGCTGACACCCTGTTTATCCACTTTTTTCAACTCCACTACATTTAATACAGCGCCAGAAGTTACAAACATCTCAGCTTTCTGCTCACAAAGCCTGGGAATTATATTGGACACGGTTATCCAAGCTTGAGGAATGCTAGTTTTCACCTAACACCTTTATAACCTGAGATCTCCATGATGTTCGGATAGTCTCTTAACCCTCCTAAAGAAATACACAAGTTCTCTAGAATTACTCAACAATGTGCTGGTTATGTGATATGGCTAAATGAGTTGTTTGGAATGTTAACAACAACAAAGCCCAAAAAAATGAAGAGAAAAAAGAAAATCGTCTTACATTTTCAGGTTTATATTAGCCTGAAGTTCTGGTATGAATAAACGCACAATAGTTTAGTTGTAGCTTTAGGATAACGTTTACTTATTTTACACTGATCTGATTGAGTTTACGTCTATTAGACCTTTAAAATAAATCACCACAGTGTTCTCATGCAATGTCCACATAACAATGAGTCACGAATCATGATGAATAGTGTTTAGATCCATTATGACTGGGCAGATTATAATACATCTTAAATTAATGGCAAATCTTTCCCTCTAGGTTTTTAAAAAGCTAAGCAGGTGTTTTTTTTAGTCATGGGAATGTTTGTGTTATGATATACAGTGTAATTAATATTTGATACACAAGGGGTCTAATTTATCAGCATGATCAAATCAGGCTGGATCTACAACGATTTTACACGTCTCCTATTGTGTGATTGATAGGATATTATCAGTTTTAGGAAGTAAAATGTCTATAAATGTCCACCTTGTAGCTCACATGTCTTTTTGTTGTGGATTCTTTAGTGATATTATCAATTCAGTGTAAAAATAACTTCGGTTTTTAGGAAACTGTAATGTTTCCTTGACTGAAGCAACTTAGCTTTGCTATTAAATTATATTATTCATTTTCCTTCAGCTTAGTCCTTTAATTTATCAGGGGTCACAACAGCGGAATGAACCGCCAACTTATCCAGCATATGTTTTACACAGTGGGTGCCCTTCCAGCCGCAATCCAGTACTGGGAAACACTTATACACTCTCGCATTCACACACACACTCATACACTACGGCCAGCTTTCATTCGTTCATTCATTTTCTTTTCAGCTTAGTCCCTTTATTAATCAGGGGTCGCCACAGCGGAATGAATCCAGCATATGTTTTACACAGCGTATGGCCTTCCAGCTACAACCCATCACTAGGAAACTCCTATACACACTCGCACTCACTCACTATACGGCCAATTTTGTTTACCCAATTCACCTATAATGCATGTCTTTGGACTGTGGGGGAAACTGGAGCACCCAGAGGAAACCCACACCAACACAGGGAAAACATGCACACAAAATCGTCAACTGACCCAGCCGGGGCTCAAACCAGCGACCAGCGACAGTGCTAACCACTGAGCCACTGTGTCGCCATTACATTATATTATATATATATATTATATTATAATTTATTATTTTATATTATATTGTTTTCAGAAACAGCTAATTCTTAATCATCATTATATGTTTTACCCCAATAATAAAAGGTATTATTAAGGTATTAGATTCGATAATGAAATTGGTGCATCTAAATATCACCTTAAAAACACAATATTTACATTTATTTCATGAAAGTAGCCTCTACTGTTATTAAAAATTTAAATAATACGATAGATTATCATAGAATTTGGCTATATGTAGAATTTAATAGATTTTTGGCTCTATAAATTGCAAAAACTGCATCAAATTGCATATTTTTGTGCTTTTATTTTCATTATTATTATTAATATTATAGCCTTTATTTTACCAGGACAAGCATATTGAGATTAAAAATCTCTTTTACAAGAGTGTCCTGGCCAAGATTAGGCAATATACAGTTCACTTCGGTTTACCAAATAAACAAAAACATCACACATCCGTCAAAACACACATACAATGACAGTTAAAAACTCTTCAGAACATCTACAGGCCCATGTTTCAAACTCTAAATCATTTAAAATCCATTTAAAAGCAGCACGTAGTGAAACCAACTCTTTAAACTGCAACTTTGTCTGGAGGTTATTCAATGCAAAAGGTGCTGCGTATTTAAAAGCCTTTTTTCCCATTTCAGTACACCCCACTGGTACAGAACAATACTTCCCGAAGGCTATAGCTAGAGATTTTTTTTTTTTTTACAAATGTATGTTTGGAGATATGAGGGGAGTAAACCCAGAATAGATCATTTTTATCATCTATTCTATCTATTATTTCATTTTTTTTATTATTGCAATATGAAGTAGTACCGAAACACTTTTGAAAAATAGATTAATTTGTGGTTAAATCTTGAGTTAATTCACTGTAAAATGCATTGATATTTTCTTCACTGTTTTCTGAACTAAAGTGACTTGAGTTTACTTGATTATTCATGTAAATGTCAAATAATATACAACGTTCTTTTGGGGAACAGCAACTTCTTAATCAACACCATACTGATGGCCTTATTTACAACAAAAGTCATCACAAAACATACAATAGGCCTCCATTTGAAAATCACATTAAGCCTACTTAAAGTCTAGCTTAACCGAAACTGCGAATGGCAACATGTTATATTGTCTTAAAGTGTTCCCAAAACAGGATTTTCCCCACATGAAAGCAGTTGTTCCCAAGATACTCGATGGGTTTCATTTGAGTTTGTTTTAGTCATTAGCAATTCAGATTTATATGAGGAGTGACAGCGATCGCTTGGGTGTTAAAATCGAAATAAAATAAACATGAAACGTAGGTAGTTCCCACTAAAGACTTCTGTATTATCATATGTGTGTGTTTACCTCTAAGCACTTTATGAATCAAATAAACACGTTAGACCCTCTTGAATAAGCGGTTAGTTGTTGTGTAAATGTATCTTTGGCTCACCCATGTGGAGTTTCATTAGTACTGAAATTATCGTAAGGCGTTCCATGGTGTCGCAAAAACGCTGCGAAAACTAACCAGGCAAATATGAAAACGTGGGTAATGCATTTACTACTTGAGATCACCAGAAATTGACTTGTTTAAGGCGATAGACATAGTTGTATGCGCGTGTATTAAGTTTACTTTATAAAGTGGCGGTGTTAGATCGCCATGGCACTATATTTGAAAGCGGCAGAGATTCTTGAGAAAGTGGAGCAGAAAAGAGGTGCCGTGAAAACTCTGGTTTATGACAGTAAATTTCAAGTAAGTGCTGATATTTTGTCTATTATATCAATACATGTCGCAATTGAGGGTCTCAGCTATGGTCTCTTGTGACAGATATAATTTAATTTAAAACCATTTCAGCTTAGAAATGGTGAAAAATAAAATATTCCGTTTTTCAAGTGATATTTACCTTTTTTTCTTCTCGTAGTTCATCTCAAACAAACCTTTTACCTTTTGGTAAATGACGTTACGGTATATTTTCAAAGTCAACATCACCAATATATATTGTTTTACTATATCAGTTTATATTATAATTTTTATATTTTTATTTTAACTGTCAAAAACACCATAATACATAAATGTATACTGTCAATCGTCTCCTGTAGTATATATATTTATTTTGATGCCCTCTATAAAATGATACTCCTTATGTCAATATTTTTCATAATTTAGCATTTTTTTATGAATAATTAAATTGTGTGGATTATATAGAATTTATTTTGGATTCCTTTTTTTAAGTAAGTGTGAATCCTTTCAATAACTAAAAAAATTGTATGAATATTTACTGTTATGCCATCTGATTTTATATTCAATAGAAAAGTAAAATAAAAAGTTTTTGTTTGTTGATCTCTCTGTGTGGATCTATCTATCATAGATTTAAATATGTAATCCTTTTTATGGATTCCCGTTTCACTCATTTTACCTGTATTAAACACATGGTTTTGTGTTTTTCTCAGAATATCAAGCAGCTCTTTGCACTTGTGTGTGAAACGCAGAAATACTCCTCAGTTCTGCAGGAGATCATCGACAGCACAAAGCTTTTGAAAGAAACCAAACTCCGGATTCATTTAGCCAAGGTGTGTGTGTGTGTGTGTGTGTGTGTTTGCGTGCGTCTTTGTGTCCCTGTTTGTGTTCATCACTCATTTGTGTGTGTGTGTGTGTGTGTGTGTGTGTGTGTGTGTGTGTGTGTGTGTGTGTTCAGGTGCTGGTGTATGACCTGCTCATTGGTCATGGGGTGAAATGCGGAGGTGCCTGGAAGACAACGATGTTAAAGCATCGCTCCAGACTACAAGCTGCTCTGGCCAGAATCAAAATCAGGAGGAAAGTGAGTCGAAATCAGGACCTGCTGCCCTCCAGCTTCCAGCAGACGCAGAGTAAGCATTAGTTACCTAAAATAAATCACATGATTGCTTTAGTAAGATATCAGATTTTAGTTTATTTATATATATATATATATATATATATATATATATATATATATATATATATATATGTATATGTGTGTGTGTGTGTGTGTGTGTGTATACATACATACATACATACATACAGGGGCGTAGCAGACATTTTAAAAGTGTGTGGGGGGGGGATGGGGGGCTTGGGCAGCTGTATGAGATCATATGCTCATATAATTATTAATCACCTGTTTCTAAATGGTCTATCTCTAAAAGTGAGGGGGACGGATCCCAGCCCAGCACTAATATATAAATCATATTATGTGTGTATATATAATTTTTTGTTAGAGTATGTCATTTATTAATTGATAATTAAAAAATCATCATGATTCAGTTTTAAAAATTATTAAGTTGAAATATATTTATTATATATTATGTATTTTTTTATACTGTAAGTACGTCAAATTCACAGTCCTTTGACGAAGCTGTTGCTGGATTTTCTAGATCATTGGCTTGTTGTGTCTCTTCAGATGATGTAATTCCACGCTATGTGCGAGTGAACACGCTGAAAACAACTCTGGAAGATGTCATCGACTATTTAAAACGAGAGGGCTTTTCCTATCAAGGAACACCAGGGCGGTACGTTGCTTTCTACACTTAAGACTTCCACAAAACACTTCTAGTCAGTTTTATTTGCTCCAGAGCAACATGAAGCCTGAACTGTTCCTGTGATAACAGACCAGGGCTGCACATTATATCCTTTCACCAACGATGTTGCAATTTATGTGTCCACAATAGTCACATCACAGGATTTGCAATGTTGAGTTATGATTATTGATCTGCACCAACGTTAAGAATACAGGAGATTTGTGTAGTTATTGTAAATTATAACCGTAGCAGACTGAAAGATTACCATTGCATTTGTTTTGAAGGCATTTCAAGAGCATTGCGGCACATTTGTAACTTGAATGAAGAATAATTTTAATGAAATATTAATACCATAAAGACTATACAGTGTTATTTTACATTTAATTATTCAATTTCTGTACCTGTGAGTTTGACTCTCCAGAAAACCATTAAGCACTGTTTATTTGACTTTTTCTTTGCCCTAATGTAATTATTTTTGCTTGCTATTTGTTTATATTTTTATACATGATTCACACCTCTACAGAATCACCCTGATCAATCTAAATAAATGATTTCTTTTCAAATAGAGCTATTCAAGCCATCTAGTGAAATTGTATTCATATTGCAGTATGTATCGCAGAAAAACTAAATATCCCAATGTCAGATTTTTCCAAAATCATGCAGCCTTATAACAGACCTTTTCTTAATGCCGGTTTCCTCATCTCAGGCTTGAAGATCTCGATCGTCTGTCGGGGAAGATGTTTCTGTGTGATCTCCATCTCAAAGATCTTCTGGTCTTCAGTGGAAAAACGGACTTCCATGATCACTTCCTGTATAAAGCAGGACACATTATATTACAAGACAAGGTAGAAGGGAATACTGCTCCTGTTTTATTGCGTGTTATGAATGTAACCTGAGTGTCCTTTTTTTTCTCTCTGTGGGATGTTTCTGTAGGCCAGTTGTCTTCCTGCTTTCCTCTTAAACCCTCCGGTCGGCAGTCATGTCATTGATGCTTGTGCAGCTCCAGGCAACAAAACTAGCCATCTAGCAGCCATAATGAAAAATAAAGGGTAATAATAATAATTCCTTACATTTTATATTGCGCTTTTCTGGACACTCAAATCACTTTACACATTGGGGGGAATATTGTGCCAGACCGCACATTGGTGGAGAGGAGTGATCAAGCCCATTATGATATCGGGATGGTTAGGGGCCATGATGGACAGAGTAAAACAGATTAAACCTCTACACTTTTTCGGAGGATTTTTAATAACCACAGAGAGTCAGGACCTCGGTTCAACATCTCATCTGAAAGAAGGTGCTTACTGAGTAGTATAAAGTCCCCATCAATATAATGGGGTGTTAGGACCCACACAGACCGCAAGTTGAGTGCCCTATGCTGGTCTCACTAAAACCACTTCCTGCAGCAACCTAGCTTTCCTATGTGGTCTCCCATTAGGGCTGCTCGATTATGGGAAAAATCATAATCACGATTATTCAAAACGATTACAATTATTCGCCCTCCTGTGAATTTTTTTCAATAAATATTTCCTAAATGATGTGTAACAGAGCAAGGAGTTTTTCACAGTATTTCCTATAATATTTTTATTCTGGAGAAAGGCTTATTTGTTTTATTACGGCTAGAATAAAAGCAGGTTTAAATATATGAAACCTATTTCAAGGTCAATATTATTAGCCCCTAAAGCAATATATTTTTTTGATGGTCTGTTATACAGTGACTTGCCTAATTTCCCTAATTAAGCCTTTGAATGACACTTTAATCTAAATGCTTGTATTTTGAAACCTATCTAGTATAATATTATTTACTGTCATCATAGCAAAGATAAAAGAAATGAGTTATTAGAAATGAGTTATTAAATCTATTATGTTTAGAAATGGGTTAAAAAAATTCCATAAACAGAAATTGGGGTGAAAAGGGTCACTAATAATTCAGGAGGGCTAATAATTCTAATAAATTTACTATGACCTTTTATGTGAAGCTGCTTTAACACAATCTACATTTGTAAAAGCGCTATACAAATAAAGGTGAATTGAATTGAAATAATTCTGACTTCAACTGTATATATACAGTTATTTTCCTCCCTGTAAATAAGAAAAGGGAAAAATACAATAGAATAAAAAATTGAAACAAACTATGCTTTAAGCATCTTCACTGTAAGAAAAAACTAATTATAGCTACAAAAGTCCTTCAGTCAAGAGCAGTGAGTGATTTTCTCTTAGTCGGGCGCAGCCTTGCTTAGCTTCAGTGGGCGACCATGTAAGAGTTGCAAAGCTAGCTGTGGGTACAACTACATATTCAATGAAGATGGGTCTAAACTTTACTCACAATCTGTCATTTGTTCAGAAAATGATTTGCCTTTAGAGTTTTGATATAATACTATTGAGATTGAGTTATGTAGCATTGTTTATTACAAATAAAAATCCCTTTATTTTATATTATACATGATATGAAATATTTATTTGTGTATCAGTGTATTTAATGTAATTTACTTTTTATCATAGCTTTGTAACATTGAGTAGTGTATTTTTATTAGGATGATTTGATTGTAATAATAATTAAAAGCATAACTATAATAATTTTATGATTCGATTTCTAAAATTTACTCTAATAATTTTTAATTTTGTCTATTAGTTTACACACACACATATGTATATATGTGTGTGTATATATATATATATATAAATAACATAAGCAGTATATTTATATATTAAACTATTATGCAACAAAAAATAAACTATTATTAATTGATTATTTTTCAATGTATACTTGATACTATTCAAGTAAAATAAAAGTACAGTTTAATGTAAGTTGTGTATTATCCTGCAGGAAGTTGTTTGCCTTTGATCTGGATGCCAAACGTCTGTCCACCATGAGCACTCTTCTGCTCCGTGCTGGAGTCACGTGTCAGCAACTGGCCAATCAGGATTTCCTGAAGGTAGATCCACAAAAATCTGAGTACAAGGAAGTCAAGTATATCCTTTTGGACCCGTCCTGCAGCGGATCAGGTATATTACTGAATATAAATCCATCAGCATCAACAAAACAATGACATTCATTAGTGACAACTGTACTGATCTGAACTGAATCATCAACTAGAACCAAATCAGCATTGTGTAGAACGTCTTTCACAAAGATGAAATTTCAAACCTGATTTTTGATCATTGCTCTTTTTTTTTTTTTTTTTTGGTAAATCTGCTTTGACATGTCAGTGCGATAACCCAGTGGTTAGTGCGTCAACGTGAAAGCACTCCGGGTGTCCTGAGTTCGAATCCCGATGTTCTGTCCATTTGTCCTACCTTGTCAGATTGTTCTACCTCTCATTCAAAAAGTAGGTAGCACATTTTGATGGCACAATATGCTACCCATCAGATTTTGCCACCAGTGCAAATTTTAATGTGGAGTAGTGTGATATCAAGCTGTAATATCGCCCTTACCTACCTAATCCCTAACCCCAACCTCAGAACCATTCAAATACAGTGTTGGTAGCATATTCTGATGGGTAGGATAAAATGACAGGACACCAGCTTCCCGATCCTACCCTCCCTCCCATATCCCTGTCAATCTACTGTCCTGTTAAATAAAATATTGGCAAAAATCCCAAAAAGAAATAAAAACTTAAAAATACTGCTTTGACGCACTTTGCACTGTATAAAGAAAGGTGTTAGATATATGCTGATGTTCAATAACTAGATCATTATCACAATATAATCAATTAAATATATCATGAACATGCATGATATTGATGGGCACTTCAAAATACCATAAATAACTATTTAAACTATTTAAAGTGCTTTTAAAGAATAGTCAGATTGTATTTGCAGTGATGTTCATAACAACACCAAAATGACTGCAGACAGTTATTCTGGCCAACTACGTGCAGAAATATTAATTGAAAATTCTGTGACTATACACCTCCAATAGATAACTAGTTCATTTAACTAAACTCACAATGAATAATACAAAAGATTTTAATAATTAGATTAATTTTATAATAATTTCTTAGTAAACTCTTAAAAACCTTTTAAAATCGTAGATTTTGAATATAAGTTGTAATCATGTTAAAGTGCTGTAAGTAAGTTTTTGACTCTTCTAAAGCATAAAAACACCATAATATGTTTGCAGATATTTAGGAAACATGCTAAGTGAACGTTCTTGTTTATCTGAAAAACAATGCTGAAGTCAGATATTCTGCATTAAAAATGTGAGTTATGTGCTGGAACGCTGTCTAATTTTTTTTGTGTCAGCCTACCCGATTATAATTCAGCACCCTGGGTTGCCTTGTTGGAAAACCACATATTTCATTCAGTCAGGAAGACTATGAAAGCATGCGTCTGTGACCGTAATGCGACCTCCATGCAGGCCATTGATGGAGTTGCTTTTCAATATTCTTGTGTATTTTGCAAGAATTTAAATATATAATCTTTATATTTCTAAAGGTGTTCAGAGACTAAAATATTATGTTAATAAATAAATGCGTTTTGTTCAAATGCAGCAAAATATATGACCAATATTCACTGAGAAATGTATAGAAATATTCATTTTCAAAATGGGGTGTACTCAATTATCTTGAGCACTGTATGTTAAACTGCCTTGTAAAAAGCATTATAGAAATAAAGATGAGTTGAGAAATTAATTGAATTATACCAGTTAAAGCAATAGTTTTTGCAGGTTAGGTCAATATCGTGATAATATCGTATACCATGATAAATGCTTTAGCATTTCATCGCAACAAGAAAATTTGATACCAACAACAGCCTTGACTTAACATTCAGACGTTGTGCTTGTGTGTCTCAGGGATGGTTTGTCTGCGGGACGAGCTCTCCGAGACGCAGGAGGACGGTCGTCTGCAGGCTCTGGCTGCGTTTCAGCTTCACTGTCTGAATCATGCTCTGCAGTTTCCTCAGCTGGAGCGAATCATCTATTCAACCTGCTCTGTCCACTCGCAGGAGAACGAGGAGGTTGTGACGGCCTGCTTACAGCAGAACCCTGCATTCAGGTCAGAAAATACAAAAACTGGGATGATTATTCATTTAAAAGGGGATGTTCACCTAGAAATGAAAAGTTGTCTATAATGTACTCACCCTCAGGCTGTCCAAGATGTATGTGAATTTTTCTTTCTTCAGTAGATCATTAAAGAAGATTTCTAGCTCAATCTGAGCTCATTGGGGATTCATAAAATGCAATTCAACGATAGCTGGAGCTTTGGGTCAAAAAACACCATATACAGGCAGAACAAACGTATTATTTGTGGCTCCTGATGATACATTGAGGTCTTACGAAGCAAAACGATCAGTCTGTGAAAGAAACTGAACAGTATTATTTAAGAGTGTTTTTGCTGTGTTTGTAGATTAGTGCATCTTCTTCCAGACTGGCCTGAGAGGGGTCATGAGCCTTTGACCCAGTGTCTTCGCGCGAGCACAGCAAAAACCCGGACTCATGGTTTCTTCGTGGCCATGCTGGAGAGACGCCCTGCTCTGCCAGATGAAGAAAACCTCCCTGTCATGTAAGTTTGAGTAGTAATGGCACTTGTTTGTTGACCTTTGAAATGGGCTGCACGATATTGGAAAATAACTTGCATTGTGCTATTTTATTTTTCTTCGATACATGCTGCGATTATCGAGTATTATTTCAGCAGATGAAATGAATAGCTCTATTTGGAAAGAATAGATAATTAGATTAAATGAGATGATTTTGTAGGAGAGTGCATCTGCATGAAATATCATAAACCGATCACAAGCATTGGTAAACACAATAGAGCAAATATTCAAATGAATAAACCCATTAAGCAATTTATGTTCAAATTTGCAATGACTTAACAAATCATTTTTGGTTTGAACTGTGGTTCCTGTTCAACTATAATATCATAATCCTGCCATGTGACTATTGCGGATACACACGTTATGATATCAGTGCTAAAACAATATATTGTGATTTGATATGCTTGTAGAATTTTATCTTTGAGGAGCTAAAACTAGTCTGCTCTTATTTCATAATAAAAAAGGCTATATGAAAAAGGCTATGTTTGGAATTTTGAGTACGAAAACATTTCGTTTAATTAAATATTTCAGCAAGTAGTATCATGGTGTAAAACCGTGAAATATTTGAGGTCTTTTTTTGTATTTTTTTAATACATTTATGTTTTTTTTTATTAATATTTATATTTAAATATTTTTATTTTGTTATATATTTTATTATGAAGTGAAATGTTATCACATTTTCTTGTTTAATTTATTTTAAAATGTAATGTATTCCCACAACGGACATTTCCTGCATTTCTCCAGTATTCACTCAAGTGCCACAGAAATGATAGTAATGATCATTTGTTCATTCATTCATTCCTTTTCCTTCGGCTTAGTCCCTTAATTTATCAGGGGTTGCAACAGTGGATTAAATCACCAACTTATC
>NC_079444.1:34824264-34846764 GCF_903798145.1 Danio aesculapii
GTAATACAATAATATATATATATATATATATATATATATATATATATATATATATATATATATATATATATATATATATATATAATTTATTTATTTTTTTAAATTAATTTTCAAATATATCCAATCACACCCTTACCAAAGACAAGTCATTTCACTCGGCGGCCATCTTTGCAACGCCTCTTGGGCAGTATGCATGGGCATTCTGTTTGAATAAGGAAACATCAAATTCTCCAAAACTGCTTGCCAAATTTATGATTGAATTTCATATTAGCAATCACCAATAAAATTAAACAACAACTGGCTCTTTAGTTTCAGTTCCAAACGTTAAAATCACACAAAATCATCAGAAACTCACGTCTGACCTCAGGCCCTCTCCCAGAGTATCGTCAGTTTACAGCGACCTATGATTGGCTCCTGTACTAAAAGGCGGGCTTTATTCGCCATATAGCGATCGATGATTGGCTCCTGTACACGAGGCGGGCTTTATTCGCCACATTGACCGTTACACTTTCCCCATTCAAAACTGTATCAGTGACATCTCCTGTATTCTTTACCCTTACCAAGAATTTAACAAAACATAGCTGTCAATTACTTCAGTCTACAGTAATAATAATAATTTAATAATAAAAGATTTAGGTCAGGTCAGTTTCCTAAGCAGTAAATAATGGAGAACTTTTAAGCAAATGTTACTGAAGGGAAAGTAATTAAATGCTATTTTTAAATAAGTTTTATTGAGATGGACTGTTGGTGATTGAATAGGTGTTAATGGCCATATTGTTCAGCTACACATGAACAAAGAAAAATTAAGACCTGTTAAAATATTTAAGACATACAACACATTTCAGTAAATTTTTGATTTTTTTAAGGCCTAAAATTTTGTTTTTGAGATTTAAGACCCCATAGATACCCTGGGTATTAGTCCTGCATTGAACACAATCAGTAAAATCCACAGCAAGTCAACTTTAGTACTTACCTTCAAGCTATTCTGGTAATTATCTTCTCAAGACCAACAGTGTCTTGAACTCAATTTACTTTAATTTGAAACTGAACCCTGCTGGAAAATCTAGCTTAAACCAGCCTTGGCTGGTTGGCTGGTTTTAGCTGGTTGACCAGCCTGGTTTTAGAGGAGTTTTGGCCATTTCCAAACTGATTTCCAGCCATTTCCTGCCTGGTCTTAGCTGGTCAGGCTGGAAAATGACCAGCTAAAACCAGCTTGACCAGCCTGGTTTAAGCTGGACATAGCTGGGCTCCCAGCCTGGCTAGGCTGATCAAGCTGGTTTTAGCTGGTCATTTTCCAGCCTGACCAGCAAAGACCAGGCTAGAAATCAGCATGGAAATGGCCAAAACCCCTCTAAAACCAGCCAACCAGCCTAGGCTGGTTTAAGCTGTTTTTTTTCAGTAGGGAAACTAGCTACTTGTTGATAATCTTTACAGTCATTAGTGATAATACGTTACAAAAACTAACTTTTTGCGCGAATCCAGCTTTGTCTGACTGGCATCTAATTTCCAGAAATGGCCGATATTAGTCATAGAACTGTCTTGAAATCAGTTTACTTTAATTTGAAACCGAATCTTGTGAAGTTGTTACAAAATCAAATTCAAAAAAATTCAACAAATTCAAACTCAACAAATGAATTCAACTGAGCATTCGCTTTGTTTGACTGACGTACGAGTCGCTGCAGATTTCAGCATATAAAAAGCATCTTATTTTCCAGAAATGTCCGATATTAGTCATGCACTGAACACAATCAATGAGTGCAATTAAAACCCACAGCAAGTCGACTTTACTACACACCAAGTTGTTCTGATAGGAAATTATCTTCACTAAGCCAACATTACAAGTGTCTTGAAAATGCATTACAAAAACTAACTTTTGGCACGAATTTAACTAAGCGCGCACTTTGTTTGACTGACAAGTCGCACCACATTTCAGCATATTTTACAGATATTTTTTAGTCCTATTTCCAGAAATCGGCAATATTAGTCATGCACTGAACACAATCAATGAGTGCAATTAAAATCCACAGCAAGTCGACTTTACTACTTACCCTTAAGTATTGAACTCAGTTTACTTTAATTTAAAACTAATACTAGCTGCGTGTGGTGAAATGCATTACAAAAACTAACTTCTGGCCAAATTCAACTGAGCACCCGCTTTGTTTGACTGACGTACAAGTCGCACATTTCAGCATATAAAAAGCACATCTTATTTCCAGAAATGTCCAATATTAGTTATGCATTGAACAATCAATGAGTGCAATTAAAATCCACAGCAAGTCGACTGTACCACTTACCTTCTAGCTATTCTAAAAGAAGTTATATTCTCAAGGCCAACATTACAAGTGTCTTGAATTCAATTTACTTTAATTTGAAACTGAAACTAGCCATGAGTGGTGAAAATGCTTACAAAACTAAATTGGCACGAAATTGTCCAACTGAGTATGCGCTTTGCTTGACTAACGTACAAGTCGCAGCATCTACTTTAAAACTAGATTAAAGACACATCTGTTTGCATTAGCATACACAAAACACAAATGCTTTTGAAATCCTCTAAAGGATTGTTAGTCTGCATTATGTTGGGCAACCGGAGCTGGGAACACATCCCAAAAGACATCATAACTTGAACGCCATCTGCGCTTTTGTTTTTTTTTTTATTCCAGAGGTTTCTATAATCCTGGACCAGGCTGTATCCTGCGCAGCTGCTATGGTGGTCATGGAGGAGTGGAGAGCATGAGACTGATTCCTGTAAGACCCCAGTGGCAGATTGATTAGCATTGATCCTCAAGGGCCAGCCTGTCCACCAGCCGGTGACCACTCCTACAATAACAATGGACTTGACGCATTTCCTGTTTTACATTTTAAATCTCCATGAGAGTCCAAAAAGTTCTTATCTTATGAGAGTCCAAAAAGTTCCACATGTTTATAAATAATGTTACGACATGAAGTTATGATTGAATCGCCTCTTGTTAAAGTTATGAACTAGTTTGACAACAAGCAGGAAATGTTCATGGGCCAATAACATCCCCACATTGAAATGTCCGATATTAGTCATGCATTGAACACAGTCAATGAGTGCAATTAAAATCCACAGCAAGTCGACTTTACATTTTTATTCAAAACCAGCATGTCATTATCAGAGCATTCAAGCGGACACAACACAGTCCTCGTGTGTCGCTTCATTCAGAACTGCACTCACGCTTCGAGGGTTATCGGGAAATGGTCATTTTTACACACAAACTGTGAGCATTCACTTAACAGAAACACCTGAAAAACATACAACTACGTACAACAGCTCTCAAACAGTCACAGCTTGAGAAATCCAGCTCTCAACACGCATCTCATTATTTCCAAATATACTTGTATTTGGTACGGCTTTCTAATAAACCGAAAGCCCGCGCCTCATGCCTCTTTACATCTGTCTGGGCATGAGGATACTCCAAAAAGGATTCATTATTAAACATTATGCTGTTAGAATCCAGATAAGGAATGCCATGCATGGCCACAACCCAAAACATTTAACAGTCCCGGGTTCAGTGATTTTCTTCAGGTCGAATAATATTAAGGGATATGATAAAAGTCTAAAATCAATGCTGCTTTTGTGCTTCCATGTTTTTTTGTGCATTGAAATACTAATTAAATCCAGTGTTGATAGTGAATATAAAACAATAACTAAATCATACTCCAAGGGATACTTCACCCAAATATTACAGATTTCAGATTACAGGTTTCATTTTCCTCCATTAAAAGAACACTGAAATTATTTTAAGGCTCATTGTAGAACTCAGCAAGAGTTAAACGGTTTGAGTTTTATAATTTTTTAATCCATTCAGTTTATATTGGTGTCTAACGGGAGCCCTTTTAGCTTACCTTAGCATAGATCATTAAATCCGATTAGACCATTAGAATCACTCTTAAAAATGACCAGAGTTTAGGTAATTTTCCTATTTAAAGCTTCACTTTCTATAGTTTCATTGTGTACTAAGACCGACTGACGATAAAACTTTGGTATTTTCTAAGTCGATATGGCTAGGAACAATATACTTTAGTTTCAGCGTAATAATCAAGGAACTTTGTTACCATGGCTGTAGCAGATGCAATATATCGCAGTGCCTTAAAATGAAAGACTTCCATGTATTTCGGTTCAAATAGATATGGCTCTGGATCTGCACCAAAGTAAATATGTTCTGAATTGCCTCTCGCAAATGTATGTATTGGTGCAGGATTTTCAAGTGCTGCATAAAAACATTGCACCTGTTGTGGCTGTGGTCTGGCAACAAAGTTACTAAACTTACAACTTTTCATTTACCATTAGTCCTAGTACACAACGTAACTACAGAAAAGTCAGGGTTTAAATAGGAAAATTTAAACTCTGGTTATTTTTAAGAGAGATGTTAACGGTCTAATCCGATTTAATGATCTATGCTAAGCTAAAAGTGCTCCTGTCAAACAAGAATATAAACTGAATGGATTAAAAAAAATTGATAGAACTCAATTGTTTAACTGTAGGAGACTTGTAAAATGAAACTATTTTTAAAAAGTGTTCCTTAATGGAGTGTTTCTTCATTCGAATAAAAATTTGTAATGAAGCCTTGATGATTCAAGCAAGTCAACAGCTACCACCAGCAATTTGATAGTCCAAATACATCAGTTTCTTGCAAAGAATACATAAGAGTTCAATATATCATTGAGCTTCAGGAATTTGATTTGTCTTGATTTTGAATACTTGCATTTTATCAATCACCAAGGACCTGATAAGTCTTTATGTCTTGCTTATAAAAAGTGTGATTATATTAATAGCAAATGTAATTTTTGTGGTGAACCATCCCTTTAATAGACCTGAGAATTGTGTTAAGACTCAAACTCAGTGTATCGGCGGTCCACATACTGCCTTGACTCCATTTCCCAACAGATACTGATTCAGGAACATTCTTAAGACATGCCGTTTCAACTGCAGGTGGAATATTTGCTATATCTTGGCATTTTAAAACATCACAAGCATGCACAAACCATAGGATTCATACAAAGCCAGGAATGGTTCATACAGAATTCGGTAATAATGGTATACATGCACAAAAAAACTAAATAAAAGTTAAATATAAATAAGCAATAAACCCTCTCTATGTTAAATCAAATCTGAATGTGCAGAAGCAAAATCATTTTAAACCAACATTCAGTCAGACAAACTCATTCTATACGCTCCTGAAGGTCACGTTTGATGGGGGCACTTTTTAATCTTATTTTTTTGCACTTGCTTGAATTCAACACCTACTCAAATGTTCATCCGCAAAACCCATTTTCATCCAAAATTGCAGAGATTGAAATCGGACTTTTGGTCAGTAATCAAAAATAAGTGAAGTGAGATTTTCTTTGAAGTCATCCAAACGCTCCTGCGCATCATTATGAAAAAAACAGACATCCATGTCTCAAGAGTACAAATCCGACATCATTCAAAATATGTAACCATAAGCGAAACGCACTAAGGCACACAGAGCAGAGCAATGAAATGCGGAGGAAAAGAAAATGAAGGAAAACAATCAAATAAGAGCTACATCCGGTGCCTGATGGAAGATGTTTTGGATCAATGTCTGCGATAAGTGCCGACTTTAATTATGCAGAGTAAATCAACTCAACAGGAACACAGATGCACGTTTAATATGGAGAGGTAGTAAAACGGCCATGGTGTGACGGGAAAAATAAGCCTGTTGCATTTAAAAACACCAGCTTTGGCTTGAAAATCCAACGTATGCAGGAAAACTTAGAGGATCTTTGTGTAAATGCAGAAATGTGCAGGAAAAAGTGGTGTACAATTAAGATAGTTTATTATGCAGCTCACTCAAAGAAAATTGCTCTAAATGAAACATTAAAATATTCACGTTTTGAAGGCTTAACAAAATGGACGATTCTGCTAAGCATGATGGAAAAGCATGAAACACCTACGTTAACAAACAAAAAAGGGTGTATTTACCGGATTTAAAATAAAGAGCATCTGATTACGACCAAAAAAAAAGCTCCTTTTCTTCCGAAAGGCCTGGACTGAAATCCAGATTTTGAAAGTCTTATTTTTTTCTCTTTCAAGTATAATTCACTCCCGTTTGCCATCCTTCCCTAACACCAGACGTCCTCATCAGACTCCATTAGTGAGGTCATGATGAGTTTCGGTTGGCGAGAGATTGGGCTAAAATTCTACACCCCACAAGCCTTGATCCTACAAGCCTGACCAGCCCTGGCAGTCTGAGGGTTGTAGAGATGAGGTCTGTGTTTGGACCAGCAGCAGAGTCGGGACAGTCGGAGGAGTAACAGAGTCCAAACGACAAAAAAGACAGGGGTCGGACTCACTTCAGCCGTGTTACTTCTTCCGCGGGTGCTGCCTGCGTGCTTGTAATCGACGAGCCCCAGAGGTTTTGGAGCCCGTCCCGATAGAGAAGCTGGCTGGTGAAGCACCTGTAATTAAAAAAATAAAGAAAATACTGAAGCATATAATAGTTTTGCGATTAGGCCTACACAGTATATAGTTTCAGCATCAATATCACAATGTACGCATCCACAATAGTCACATCACAGGATCTGCAATGTTGAGTTGGAATATATATATATACACTCACCGGCCCCTTTATAAGGTGCACATGCTTGCTAACACGTATTTCTAATCAGCCAATCACATGGCATCAATTCAATGCGTTTAGGCATGTAGACATGGTCAACTGTGGTCATGGTCTTCTCTGAAGGCACAACACGTCAAACAAACCTTGAGGCGGATGGGCCACAGCAACAGAAGACCACACTGGGTGAGTGTATGGTAGGGTCAGAATTTGGCATCAACAACATAAGAGCATGGATCCATCCTGCCTTGTATCAACGGTTGGGGCTGGTGTTGGTGTAATGGTGTGGGGAATAGTTTCTTGGCACACTTTGGGTCCATTAGTACCAATTGAGCATCGTGTCAACGCCACAGCCTACCTGAGTATTGTTGCTGACCATGTCCATCCCTTTATGACTACAGTGTACCCATCTTCTGATGGCTACTTCCAGCAGGATAATGCACCATGCCATAAAGTGTGAATCATCTCAGACTGATTTCTTGAACATAATAATGAGTTCACTGTACTCAAATGGCCTCCACAGTCACCAGAACTCAATCCAATAGAGCACTATTGGGATGTGGTGGAACGGGAGATTCACATCATTAATGTTGAGCCGACAAATCTGCAGCAACTGCGTTATGCTATCATGTCAACATGGACCAAAAGCTCTGAGGAACATTTCCAGTACCGTGTTGAATCTATGCCTATGGTGTACCTAATAAAGTGGTCAGTGAGTGTATAAACAGAACTATTGAATCAGTAAACTAGTTGCAGTGTTATTTTATATTTGATTTTTCAATTTCTGTTCCTGCATAGGATTTGAATACCCTGAAAATGATACCATTTATTTCACTTTTATATTTGTTCAGTTGTATTTATCACAATCAGGATCATCCAAATCAATCTAAAATTAATTATTTCCAAATAGGGCTATTCAAATCATCTGGTGAAATATATAAAAATGATGATAATGTGTGACTGTAAGCTCACCAAATGGTGAAGCACCCAAGCCGCCCATTGCTCCAAATCCTGGTGTTCCAGGGCTGCCGAACGGCATGGACATTCCTGCAGACGCCTGGCCAAAAGCAGGAGTTGATGTTCCTGGGACACACAAGCAGGATGCGTTATGAACACTTAAATTCATTGAAGGCATATTTCAACTAAAAAAAAAAAAATGAATTCTATACTTGTTCCAAACCTGTTTGAGTTTCTTCCTTCTGTTGAACACAAAGGATGACATTCTGAAGAAAGCTAAAAACCTGTAAACACTGACTTTTATAGTATTTGTTTATCCTACTGTGGAAGTCAATAATTTCAGCTTTCTTCAAAATATCATCCTTTGTGTTTAAAAGAAAGAAACTTATATACATTCAAATACATTTTCAATTTATGCAAACTATTCCTTTAGCATAGATTATAAAACATCAAGTGTTAAATTTATCCAATAACCAATTTTACTGCAAAAAAAATAAAAGAACAGTTCTGGTGCAACTTACCAATATTTTTCAATATTCAATATTTTCAAATAAAATGCATATGTCAATTTAGTATTTCTTAGTATTCACTATTGAGATATTTTTTTAAGTCATACAAACTTTTAGATATTATATATATGTTATATATTGTTCAAATATATACTTGTATACAGTTTTTATTATCATTTATAATAGTTCTTAAAACAACAAAAAAATGAGCAAGATGCGTTTTCAAAATAGGTTACCAGCAGCCCCAAATAAAATAAAAAATTAGAAACTTTACCTTTATTCCTCAAATCATCTTCTATGCAGAGCCAAAAACTAATAAAGAAATAAACTAAAAGACCAATTAAGTATTTAAAAACTGAAGTATAGAAAATAGAAGTTACAGTAGCGTTCGATATAAACAATTCTAAAAGATTTTAACCAATTTTAAGTGAGTTTAGCAGAAAGTGGGAAATGATGCCCTACATGAACGCTCATCTCTCACATTGAACAACATGTCACTTGGTAATTTTAACTCATTTTATAGACCAAAGCTGCTTTGGAACAATACAATTATTAAACTGATACCTTGTGTGAGGATAAAGGAGGATATTAGTGCAAATACAGTAAAGAGCAGGTGGAAAAGCACTGCAAAGTCATCACTGGTAGTTTTGAAAGCAATTAACAGCAAACAAGTTTTAACATGCTTGACAAAATCTGACAATACAGGCAATGGATGAGTCAAGCATGTACATAAGGGAGGAAAACGACACCCGATAATCAAGATCAAAGAGAACGGGTACAGGAACTGCAGGTGTTACACTAAATAACAAGAGCAGACAAGAGCTGGATAACAACGTTGTGAACTTACCACACATTACCAGATTACAAAATGTGTCATCAAAAAGCTAAACACTCAAATACTTTATGACATGGGGTGAAATAATTTGACATTTTACATAAAGTGGGTTTTAAATAATTAAATGCTTCTGGTTGGCAATTTGGTAGACCTTATGCCTTTAAAGATGGAGGAAAAATACATTTATAACAATCAGTGTTTAACGAGGCTTCACCAGAAAAATTTAAACTGTCATCATTTACTCACATTTGACTTGTGCCATTTCAGTTTGAGTGTTTTGTTCTCCAGCACAAAATGAGATTTAATGAAAAATGCTTGTAACCTGTAACGATTGACTTCAGTAGTAGGAAAACAAATATTATGGAAGTCAATCTTTACAGGTTTCCCGCATTTTTCATTGCACTTTCCACAAACGGGTATAAAACAAATGAAATGTGAGTAAATGGCAGCAGAATTTTCAGTTCTGGGTGAACTTTAATTGTAATTATTAAATAGACTACTTTATTATTTCTGTCTTGTTTAAGATTTTTGTTGTTATATGCAGTAGTTACTCTAAATGACACATTAGCTATGTTTCGATCCACATATTTTTATGCAGATTTTGGATATTCGCATAAAAATGGATTATGGAAATGCCAAGATGCATATAAATGTAAAAAATGCACATGAAATAAAATGCGCATAACTGTGTAGGATAAACTTTTTATTTGATTAAAAAAATATGCACAAACTACGATGGAAAAACTTTTACCGAACAAATTCCAGTATGAGCATTAAAATGGGTCATGTGATTTTATTATAAGAGATCATGTGATGATAAAAATGAGTGTGAATGGACAAACCAGCAGGCAAACCACATATTAAAACATCTAAAATGTTGTTTTAGTCATTCTAAAATGCCTTGACCATTTCAGTATTAGTGTTATTATATTAATAATTATCTCCAGATTTATCTCAAGAGGGCTTTCGCTTTTCTCACGCCACCACGCGTTCATTGTGTTGGCATTTCCCTTCAGAGGCGCAAGTGATTTATTAAATGAAGAAAAGATTGACGCAGCTTCTCCTACTGCAGCAAATTCAGTTATTAATGTTGATATTTGGCACCAATTAATCAGGAAATTACGATTTTGTACTCTTTGACTTATTGGATGGAAACGCTGCTTTATTTGCACATCTTTTATGTGATGTTTCAGTTTTGTGCATAAATTTAATTAGCATCTTTAGATGGAAACATAGCTAATAACTTGAAGACGTAATTAAAAAAATGGTAAAACATGAATACCCCTTTAACAAGCCTAGTTTATGCAGCATCTAGCACACAAGTTGTATCTTGAGTAGGAAAAATGCTATATACATATAAAATGTATTATTTTTGGGGCTGCACAATACATCATTTTAGCATCGATATCGCAATATGTGTACATGCAATATTCACATCGCAGGATCTATAATGTAGAGTCAGGATAACAATTGACCAGGTACAATTGTGGAGTCATTTCAGTTTAACCATAAAAACATGACAGTTAATTAGTTGTGCGTGTTTTAAGGCACCGCGTTGACCATCGCAAAAGAGCTTATAATTGCATTCAATGAGATTAAACTATTGCAGCTCATGAAAAGACCAGTATTGCTATGCAAAATAATAAGTTATATGTCTATATCATGTGTGCAATATCAGACATCACCCGTGAAAACAGCAAAGCTATTATTGTTAACTCAGTTCATCTCATTCATGTCAAGCAGTGAGTGCAGGCGCATGCAGATTTTTTTTAAATGTTGGTTTTGATTACTGTTGATTTTAAATGCAATAAATCTGTTAATATAAAACTTGTAGTAACGGTGATCATAATTGTTGGTGTGCGCCTAAATTTTGGCTGGTGCGCCTACATTTTTCAAGTTAGGAGCACCCTTGCTATCAAGAAAAAAGGGTTAATTTCGAACCCTGAAAAGGACTTACCAAAAGCAGGCTTGCTGTCAGTGTTATTGGCTCCAAAGGAAAACCCTTGGGGTTGAGCTGCAGGCGCAGGGCTTCCAAACGGTGTTGATGAAAGTGACGCCCCAAAGTTAAACCCTCCAGAGGCAGGAGGAGCCGGAGTACTTGGTGCAGTGTTCTGATTGGCTGTTGGTGCCCCTCCAAAGGTGAATGTAGGTGCTGGGGCTGGTGCAGGGGCAGCAGTCTGTGTGGTCGCCCCAAAGACAGGTGTTGCAGAAGGTGTGGTGGTGTTTCCGAAAGAAAAGCCGGATGACGCTCCACCAAATGTAGGCTGACTATTAGTCCCAAATGCAGATGCTGATGTGCTGGCAGCGGCGCCGAATGCGAACGGTGCTGCACCGCTGCTTGCGCCGGCGGCTCCAAATGCGAAAGGCTTTGGAGCAGCAGGGGCCTGCGGTGTGGATCCTGGGAAAGCGGATGATGTGGTGAAAGTCGAGCTTCCAAATGTAGTTTGCGTTGTGGGCGCTTCTGAGGACGTGGTGGCATTGCTGGTCACACCGAATCCACCAAATGGAGTTGTTGTGGAGTTCTGGTTCGTGGACTGCTGGCCAAATGTGAACGTGTTTTGGGCCTGAGGTGCGGTAGCTGGTTTTGCTGCACCAAACTGAAAAGCGGAATTAGCGCTACCAACGCTAGCAGTGTTGGTGTTCAGTGCAGGTGTTGCCGTAGTAGTTGATGTGGCTCCAAACTGGAACGTGGGGTTTGTGGCAGGAGCAGATGTGGTTGGTGTGGACCATTTACCAAACAGAGACTGGGAGGGAGTCTGTGTGGCCGGGGCAGAAGAAGAGGGCACTGTCGTTGACTGGGTATTGGTTAATCCACCAAATAATGTCGCACTGCTCTGTGAGACAGGAGCAGCAGGGGTTGATGTCATCGGTGTGGTGGTCTGCCCAAATGCACCAATGCCACTGATTGTGGTGCTGCCAAATAAAGGCTTGAAGGTGGGTTGGGTGGGTTTGATCTCGGGTGTTGAAGCAGGGGTGGTGCTTGCTGCACTGAAGATGGGCTTAAACCCAGATGAGAGAGGGTTGCTAATGCTGTTGACTGATGCAACTGTGTTTGTAGGTGCAGCAACTGTAGATTTGGGAGGCTCAGATGCAGGTGTGGCCACAGGTTTGATCAAACTGAACAGGCTGCCGCCTCCACCCAGCGATGGGATGGTTGATGGGGGTTGAAGAGGTTGTGCCAGGATCTGAGCAAAGGCGGAGGGCATGGAGGTTGCTGGTTTGGAAGCAGGTGTTGATATGGAGGATGGGGCAGAGAATGAGGATTGCAGAGCAGTGGGACCTGATTCAGACTTGACAACTCCACTGCTTGGGATTATGGAGGGAGCAGGTGCAGAAAGACTGGATACAGGCACTGCTGGAGCTGAATACAGAAGAACATAAACATGATCAAGTATACAACATCAATATTATCCATTTTAAGTAATTATCTAAAATACTGTTCAAAGCAATCTTTCAAAAAAAAATTACACCTCTTTAACAGCAAACGTGATTAATGCATCCTAAACACAGATTTCTTTCATTAAAAAAAAAAAAAAATTATATATATATATATATTTATTAATAAGAAATGTATTTTGTAATAATAATAATAATAATAATAATAAATGTAATAATAATGAATACAGCACTGGTGAGTGTGACCATTTTCTACTGAGTGGTACGGTTCAGTATAATCCTATACTAGGGCTTTGAAATTGTATCAAAATCGCGATTTGAACATGCGTAATTTCTAAATCACCTAACAGCAAGATTTTCCAGCAGTATGCCATTTAAACCAATCATAATGCAGCGCGCCTAAACAGAGCACAGGTAGAGAGCCTGAGACTGATTCCTGTGAGACTCCAGGGACCGCTGAGTCTTCGCTGACGTCCTGCGTTTTCCAGCGCCTAGACTGCAGCTATGCCCAAGATGTTTTGTCATATGAGAAATGGTGTCCAACTGAGCCAGGTTTCCCCCGAGGTTTTTTCCTTCACTTTCACCCATTGGTGAAGGTTTTTTTTTTTTTTTAATTCACCGCTGTGGCCACTGGCTTACATAGTTCAGGACTTGTAGAGCTGCGCATCGATGGATTACTCTTCAGTATTTGGACTCTCAGCAGTAAATATTAAAACACATCGAACTGAACTGATCTAAACTGAACTTAAAGTCAGAAAACTTGACTGACTGTTTCAATTCACTTTAATCTTCTATGTGAAACTGCTTTGACACAATCTACATTGTAAAAGCACTATACAAATAAAGATTAATTGAATAGTAGACCGAGCAGGATGACAAACAGCCTGCATAAACAGGGATGATGAGTTCAGCACAGGAGGACTTGGTGCCAAAAAAAAAAAAGTCAACATCTGTGGAGTAGGATTACTTTGGATACAGGAAGGCTGATGTAATCACAGAATCAGGTAATTTGTAAGACCTGTTAGTCTTATATCGCATGTGAAAATCGCGTGGCACATCGCTTCCTTCAACATTGAACAGGCTTTGCGCTCACGCTCCTCGTTTTGTTGTTGCTCGACGACCATCAACCATGTTTGGGTGTTCTGTGTTTATCTGAGGCAATCAGTCTACCGAAATGTGTATATTCCATTAAAAAAGTATAAAGCTGATCGGTCAGTTCTTGTTACGCGACTCGCGGTGCACTTGCAGCATTCTGAAAGTAGAGAAGTTTTCAACTGAGTGCACATGGAATACGCGCACGTCACTCCCAATATGCGTGCAAGCCCAACACCTCCATTGGAATTAATGTACTTGTGCGCTAGGCATGGGCTGGTATAAGATTCTGACGGTATGATAACCTTGGATAAAAATATCACAGTATTGTGATTACTACTCCAAAATAAGTTCATTTTAAAATGTCTGGGTAAAAAACAACAACTGACATGTGGTCAAACAGAATATCAAAGCCTTACTTGTGTTTGACGGTGCGAGCACACACACACACACACATTAGTGTATTTGTTTGTTTAGCCATATGTCTGTTCTAGAGACAATTTGTTACACCATTACTAGGTGATTTTTATTTTTTTTGCCTTTTGTCTGTTTTAGAGACATGTTACAACCTTTAATAAAGATCTAATTATTTTCCTTTGGAAATATGTTTCAGAATCACACTGTAAAATGTCTGTGTCAAAATCGCAATATTGTTCAAGAAAATCGTGATAGGTTGGGAGGCCAAAATGTTGCAATCGAAGTAGTGATTGACGTTATTCTTATGTGAGGTCAAAAGCCATAGGGGTCATTCACATGTTGGGTCTTTTGGTGATTTATTGCAAGTCATTCCTCCTTCTGGTACTTTTATGAAATGGTCCCGAAAAAGTGGTAGTTTGTCATTTTGGTAAGATTCAAAACATCGGACTTTGGGAATGGAACCAAAAATGGAACCAAAACTTTGAAACCATAAATGTTTTTTTTTTTTAATAAAGTAACAGTAGGACTTTTTATATCAGATAACTCGCATTCAAGCACATTCAAGGCAGCATAAGGACAAATGTAATTCATTGTTAGTATTATTGTCATCATCGTCGTCATTAATATATTATAATTATTAGACATTCATTTAGGAATTATTGAACAAATATCAATAAGTCATTACAGAATTAGATAGTTGTTTCTGGTTTTTGTTAGTCCTGATTAATGCTGTTTTCAAATAAAATAAATCCCTTAATATATCATTTGCAGTGGTGCTCATTCATTTTTGGTGGGTGCTCCTACATTTCTTCTGGTGCTCATAAATATATTTGAAGGTTGGAGTGCCTGTTTTACAAAGTATAAAAGTAAATTTTGAGCCTTGCTGTAGTTAATATATTTTAAACGTAAAAACACAGTGCAATAAATACCTGCAGTGCTAGTGCCCATCAGAGTCGGAGCACTGAGTAGAGGATTATTCTTCATGTTTTTCAGAGACTCCAGCAGGGGGTTTGAAATGCTGGTAGCTGGTGCAGTTGGAACAGTTGTGGCAGCTGTTAGCGATGCGATAGTGATGGCGGGGGATGAGATGAGGGTTAGAGGTGCAGTACTGGCTGTGCTGGACGCAGTGACGGTGAGGTCAATAGTTGGAGCAGGAGTTGTAGTAATAACTGTTGTGATCTCAGGCTTAGGTGTGGAGAGAGAAAGCAGAGAGGGAGCAGCGCTCACAGCAGGTGCCGTCCCAGATGTGGAGGTTGGAGCTGGCTGAGAGAACAGGGATAAAGTGGGAGCTGAAACTGGGGCAGGAGCGGGTTCAGATGCTGGAGGAGGGATCTCTGGCTCTGGAAAATAAACAGATTTAGCCATAAGCATTTTATTTTGTTGAAACTCCAACCATTTAAACTGGATTCAAAAGATCTCACCAGGCTCCTCCAGGACTTTCTGTATCTTGCTAAGAGCGGCTTTCTTCTCCATATCTAGATCTTTCACTGTGATCGTATATCCAACCTCAGGAGGTGGTGGCTGCAGACACAATTACAGTGATAAATAACCGTAATGCAAAAGTGTCACGAATGTTAATCTAAAGCAGCTTTGATCCTTACCAAAGAAATCCGATCTCCTCTGTTTGTGGTGACCAGCTGAATTTTGCGTTTACGTTTGCCACCGCTGCTTCCAGAGTCTGACGTCGATGTCGCAACAGGTGCCTCGGATTTTGGGGTAAGTTTAGCTAGCATAAACAAAAATAAAAAATTAAGCCTTTGTAGTATTATAGAGGGAAAAAAAGTGAATTATACTATTATATTATAGACTTGTTCAATTTTCTCCCTCACTTGTTTTTGGAGAAGGGTCAGGATCAGCTGCCACCTTATCCATTTTAGCGAAGGATGTTGAACTTGGTGAGGTAGCATCTTCCTCCCTACAGAGTTTAACAATAGTTTATCAATTAGAGTAGTTATGTGCTCACATTTTAGATCGACGCCAAACTTTTTAAAAAGTTTTTATTGCAGAGATACAATTCACAGCATCAGTAGACATGTCACTTTTACAGCTTTTCCCATTTAAATTCCCCATTCAGGGATCAAAGAGGAAACTCGAATTTCTTCATAACAGTGACAGAACAATACATCTCTTTTCCTTATTTTACATCATCCTTATCAAAACTATTTACAAAACAAAGAGGAAAAAAAAAAAGGGGGGGGGGGGTATTAACAGTACAAATAAATTTTAGATTCTATAGAAAAAAAGACATTAGTTTGAATGGGAGTAATGTACTCAATCCATTTAAACCACAGGTCAACAAATGTATCTTTTTGGTTGTGCACACTATATTTAATTTTCTCTATAATGACTATATTTTACAAAACATCAATTAAATCTTGTATTTGTGGTGGACTAGGTTTATGCCGGCATCTAGTAATGGCTTTTTACTTGAAGCAAGGATGACTCTATACATACATTTGTTTTTTCTTTTTAAGAAATCTATTGACAGCATACCCAAATAAAGTACCTCAAAGCTGAAATCAACTGGAGTATTTAAGATATTTTCTAAAATGCCATGTAATCCTTTCCAAAAACTTTTAATATTAGGACATTCCCAAAATATGTGAAAATGGCCAAATTTTTGGAATAATATTATAGATCTAAAGACAGATACCTTGCTTTCTTTGCAGCTCGCTCTGGAGTCTGACACCGAGATCCTCCTGGGCTTGTGAAGGGAGAAAGACTGAGACTGGATGCTGCTCGTCTCTGGAAATACAAAATCAAGGGAACTGTATGACGGAATTCAAAACAGCATCAATATGTTCTTAAATTGACAATTACAATATTTCTTGTTACATTTTCTGAAATTTACATCAACTTTTCATAGCTTTCCTATAAGGATAAAAGTGGATACCTGTGGATAACCCTGGGAGGAGCTGTAAGAACTGCGAATGGGATTTCGAACAGATCCAGGTACACCACTGGGAACAGGAGCACCACTTATAGAGCTGACAGAGGAGGTGCGAGACCGCTTCATGATGGACTCTTCTATGAGAGAAGAGTTCATCCCTCTCTTCAGACTGCCAGGCCTGAGAAGGACACACAATCAGAAATAATGAATCTCAATGACTCTGTAAAACCTGGTATTAGGGTCACAAGTGGAAGGTAGGTGTAAATAAGACCCAACACCCCCTAACCACATGCAAAAATGCATTACATTTTGTGGTTTTATCATCATAAGAAAAATCATGCGGTTAAATTCGCTCACCTACTATGGGCCTTAGGGATGTCAAAATTAATTGTTTTTTGGTGCACTGCGATGCAGACGCGGATAATTCGGTATCGGTTTAGTAATAATCATAACCGGTTATTTATCTCATATGCGCTATGTCGCCGTAGGTTACTATGGCGAGGGAGGCGAGCGCGAGTGTTTACAATGCCCCAACTACTTAAAAACACAGAAACTGTGCACAATTTCACTGCGTGTGTGTTTGTGTGTGTCTTTCACTGACACTGAACAGCAGAAGCCCCTATTTCACTGCGATTGAGAGAATCATTTGACCGGCTGCGTGACTTTTCCTCTTCTCTCGGCTGTTACAGCGATACATATGGATACAGACACGAGCGCGTGAGTTTTCTCCACTGTGTCTATCATGGATCAGCAGTAATCGCAGCTGTAGTGTTGCCAGATGTAGCTGACTGGTTCCAAGCCAAAAACTACCCAAAACCCGCCGAAATGCCTATCCAAATCTGCACAATCTGGCAACACTGCACCGCTGCCGTTTATCAGTGTCACTCATTGGTGAACAGCACCTGTGAAGTAAAATATAAAATTGTGTATGGAAAGCATCGTCAATGCACCAAGACACCGAACTGAACCGAATCGATGGCATGATAATCGTAACCGAACCGAAAGACCGGTGTACCTCTAATGGACCTACTGACCTAACACATGACAACATTGAATATGGCAGATTTAATTGGTAGAAAAAGCGTCACCTACTTTGGCACAAGCTGAGATGGAGCTCCATTTGCAAGAAGTGGCTCAAACGCTGACTGAGAACTTCCACTGCTGTCATGACGCCTAATGAAACCAAGAAAATTTGGTGACGTTCAAAAACGAAATGCAATTTCCTAGATACGTTCAACATGACAAGCTAGAAGTTTGACTCTAAAAGGACAGAATGACAAATGGAATTAAACTGACTTCCATTTGCTCACTTTCTGTCCATCTCATACCTCCTTTTGCTCTTCTGCCCAGAGGAAGCACTCTTGTCCTCCTCATCAACCTCTCTCTTCCTGCTCTCTCTGAGCACGCTGAGGACAGCCTCTCTGGAGCAGGGGTCAGTCTGTGCTCCAATCCCAGGAGATGTGACAGCCCCAGGGGAGTTCAGGTGATTAAAGCTAAAAATAAAATAAAATGTAGCATTTACGTATTAGCAAAGAATGTTTTTTCCACAACCCATGCAGTAAAATTTAGCAGTAATCATATAAGCTATGGTTAGGATTTAAGGAGATTATTAATTGTAACAATTAACAATTGTTACTAATTTGTAATTGTACAATTACCAATTGTAATGCCAGTGTGTTAAATCCACTAGAGAGACTTTGAAGTGACTTACAATGATGACCGGGTGGAGTCTGGTCTGGCGATCTTCACCGTGACTGGACTGTGAACAGTAGGTGAATTGCGTTGGGTGAGGATATTTTTCTTACGGTACCCATCCCATTTTGCAGGTGGCATGACTCCAATGGGAGATGTGCCTGTCTGTTGAAGGGGGTAATGTCTCTGGGGGGTGATGGTGAACCGGCTCACAGTGCCTGCAGGGTCCCTGATTACATTGAGACATTAACAGGTTCATTGTTTTTTTTTTTAAAGAGCTTTAACTAAAGAGCAATACCATGCAAATGTCAACCTTGCCATGAAAAAATTAAGTTTTCACCAAAACAGCAAAACTTTCAAATCTTTTTGTGTATTCTTGTATTGTACAGTACTGTTGAAATACTCAAAAATGTCTGTCTCAATGTTTTGAAACAATTATTTTTGATTTACTAAAATCACACAAGTGCCAACTTCACATCGAGCTTTTTCCTCATAAATGCAAAATAAAATAAAATCAATCAGTTTTGTTCTATACAGACAACTCTAATCCTTTTGATTTGCATCATTTCTTTAGGGTTGTGCAGTTTAATTCCCAGAATTTCGAAAAAGTATGTTGTAGACTGTCAACTCGCTATCTTTTTGGTCACATCCATAACACATGTTTATTTTCTTCATTTAAAATATAAAAAATGTTTACAGATTGACATTTTTCTAATGCCATAACTCTGTGTAGTCGTTTTGAAAAATATATAGAGATGTTTCAAAATAATGTTAACATATACTTTTTTCTGTGCATTTATTTATTCTTTGAGTTTACACTGCAAATGTCACATCCATAACGGTAGAATTGCTGTCAGACAGAAAGCTAAATCCTCCATGCTATGTATATGACTGACATTTTACATATGTAAATACATATACACATACAGTTAAAGTCAGAATTAAATATCTAGAAATATCTAGTCAAATATTATTTACTGTCATTATGGCAATGATAAAATAAATCAGAAATGAGTTATTAAAACTATTATTTTTAGAAATGTGTTGAAACAAATCTCTCCATTAAACAGAAATTGGGTAAAAATAAGCAGGAGGCTAATAATTCTGACTCCAACTGTATATAAAAATGAGAAAAATCTCAATTTTGCTGTCCAAAATAAATCCATTATCAATAAAACAAAGGTGTAACCAATGCAAACAACGGTTCTGCATTAAGGCTTCAAATAAACTGTGAAGATAATGTCAAAATACGGGTGAAATAATGTTCCACTGTCATTCAGTGAATACATTTCTGTAAAAAATTAATCCAACATACTCTGACCCGCGCTTGTGTTAAAATATATAAAAGCATTTTACATAACATTAAACATTTTTGTTAAGAACTTGCTAAAACAATTATGCTGCAAAATAAGTAGTTAGCAATTTATTTATTTGGACAAAAAGGCAGTTTAATGACATCAAATAATTTGTGCTAAAGTTGGCATTTTAGGACTTTTCTGTAAACCAAAGTTACACTGACTGAACAGTATTTTAGTGGGCGTCTTTGATAAATCAAAGTAAAAAGTAACTTTTTGCTAAAAAAAAAAAAAGGTGGAAAATATATAACTGCACAATACATTTGTTTTGATGATTGAAATGCATTTTTAGACTTATAGAGGTTTAACAAAATATACTACACTAATTATTTTTCATTTAACAAATTACAAAGTCTAGAATAGAATATTAAATGTTTTGGACTGCAATAGCCTTTGTACACAAAAGGCCTTCTGAAATAGTAATGTATTAATAATTATCTAAACATAATACTTTAACAATACTGACAAACTCTTAAAACGGGACTTCACGATAGAAACCAATTCTTTAAGCAGAGCGTTCAAAGTATAAGCAGTCATAAGACAAAACGCGACACACGTGCGATCATCAAGCTGTCAAAAAAGGCACATTTATGCCATGTGGGACTCTCTGTGCAACCCTACACGTGCGGTGTCGGGCGTCCAGACCGCTGTAGGAGGAGCAGTGCGCCTGACCAGCTCCAGGAACTCCCACATTTTCAAATCATGGAGGGAAATGTGGGACAACTTACATGTAACAACAACATGATGCGAGGCTGACTGACGCCAAATGCTTTATATTATTACAGTGTACGACAGGAAGATTTGATTACTCTTTTTAAAAGTTGAGAACTGAGAGAAAGTGCCAAGACAAAGCTTTTAGTGTTTACCCGAATGACAGTCTTCTGTTAGGTGTGTGAACGGCATTATTGGGTCGGGCGAGTCTCTCCCGGAGCTGATCTCTGGGGTGCATGAAAGCCCCCGATCCCCCGGCGGGCCTCACCGCGGCGGAGGGGCTTTCTTCGGGTTTGGCGAGGTAACTTCCCATGAGTATATCCCGAGGGCTGAACACGGACTCACTGAGCGCGTGCTCTCTTCTATAATACGAGCCCGCAAAGTGTCTATCGCTGGGTGACGCGAAAGAGTTTCTAGCATCACTTTTGCGTATCTTGTTTCTGCCGGAGGCCGGGACTCCGCTCAAAGTCCTGCCCGGTAACCAGCGCAGTAGAGCCGGCGGGACGCTCAGGCCACGGCGTGGATTGAGGCCTAGTCTCTCGAAAAGCTGTAACTCCTCCGCTTTGTGAAAATAAACGACACAAGACACGACACAGATAAAAAGTATGTACAAATAAGCTGGTATGTAGCTCAACACGAGTAAAAGAAGAAAGAGAGTGAAGACCACAGCGGAGAAAACGACTAGCCGCCGCTTATCTTCTGGAGACATGGCGGCACCGCGCCGCCGAGGGAAGATATCCCATAATTCCCTGCGCCCGCGCGCGTTGTTTACGTCTCGAGGTTGTTCGTGACTGCACGGCACGCGTGAACAGTGCAGGGGTTTTACCGCCCACTAGTGTTGTAACACCACACCAGCGCTATTTTTATTTTACAATTTTCTCAGTCGCTTTGGTGCATTTCTCACAACACTATTTACATTTGCACAATAGTTGATGCATTTCTCAAAACAATTAGTAATTTGTCCCCATCATAGTAGCAGTTTCTCATTCCTTCCAACAAAATGCAAATGCTTTTGGACATGCATCAATTTTTGTCATACAACTCTCTGCTGTTTTAGAACATTATCATTTGCTCATGTCATGTCAGTCAAAATTAAATAAACTGCTGAATAGTCATTCCATATAAAACTAATAGTCCTCATTTCATTACTTGAGTCTTTACATGCAAAAATATTGAAGTAGTTGCCAAAATCTGTGGAACAAATTTTATTTAAAAAAATTAAATCCTCTTTTTCCTGAAAATGTCTTCTAAATTGAACAATTTGATGAATGATTTACAGACGTATGTATGTTGTAGATTCAGTTCCAGTATGTACTGTAATATTGTTGTTTACAGTCATGCACAGCTCTACCCAAAGGAAGTTTATGTTTGTTGTAAATTCTTTTGCACAATGATGTGAATAAATTAGAATTGCAAAGAGCAAATGCAGTAAAAATGTGAAACATCCATATTCAGTGTCTTGTACTCAGATACCACACTAAATGCAGTGATGTCTAACTTTACTGTAGTTTTCAAATGGCTGTGCAAACAGTATCTAGTGGTGACTTGAGCATTTTTTAGGAAGTGTCACCAAAATCTGACCTTTTTTGCATTGGATAAAATGTACAGAGTAAACTGTCATAATGAAAACATGACAAAGCCATTTGACTATCTTGTTCATAAACAATGGTGTCAGGACTTTTCATTTTGATGACACTGACACATTCATTGATGTCAATACTTGCTTTTGAGGAATGAGCTCTCAATTTTGAGCAAGTGACACGCTTTTGCAGGTTATCAATTAGGATTTGCAGTTTGTACTAATTGTTTTGAGAAATGCATTAACTGTTGTGCAAATGTAAATAGTGTTGTGAGAAATACACCAAAGTGACTGAGAAAAACTATAATAGATAGACAGACGGACAGACAGATAGACAGACAGAACCTCCAAATATATGTTAAAAATAAAAATAACCAACCAGAGCAATTGTTTAAACAACACACTTAAGGTCAGATCACAATGAGACACAGTAGATAAAAATGTAATGGCTCTATAATTCTGAAGGTG